>NW_027437180.1:15055000-15065000 GCF_033239565.1 Halichoeres trimaculatus | reverse complement strand
TTATAAGACGCTTTGTTTCATATACATGTTAAAATAATTCATATTTGAACAAAAGTTAGACAGAAACTGAGCTGCAGTCATTGTGGTGTATAGCAGTTGTATAGCTAAAGTCCAATTATCTGTATCTGGCTTCAAAGCATCACAGTCAAAAATGATGGTAATAAAGGAAGGATGGATAAAAATCTTGGTCTTTCAAAGAGCTTAATATATATGTTCTTTTGAGCAGCCTGTGAATGAGATACTATGTACAGACTACTGCTTGACATTTCAGCTCTCAAAATCTATACAGCCCCTTGTCATTTTGCTGGAGGAAATAGTGTCACATTTCACACTTGTTCACTGTCTTTGCTAGAGTAAGGTGAGAAGATCGATATGACAGATCAAATCCCATCCATGTACAGTATATTTAGCTCCAGAACTTGAAGATTGGGAGAACGAGCACAGCATTGTCTTAAGCTGACTTTACTCAAAATAATGAAGAAGGCTTACAGTCACAATTTGCTGTTCCTGAGACTTTTTCTTTGCCATGCGTCAACTATGTATCCCCAAATGTGAAACAATTCTTGAAGCGTCAGCTCATCCACATAACGAAAACATTTAGGGGAGATTTCACTTACCTGCAGAGGTTTTTGATGTGCAGCAACATTTCGTTGGAGGAAGGGATTGAAGTCGCCACCTGCGAGCCGTCTGTTCGACATGTTCCTCTGTGAGATGGTTTTTGTTTGCTCAGTCCCTGTAAAGACTGGTGACAATGTGTTCTCTAACAGGGACGCCTAAACTCTGTCTCTTTAGCGGTGTTACATAACACTGTTAAAATTTCCTTTGAAGAGCATCAAAAACAAAACCCCACTCACCCACATTTTGTGTGACGGGCTGCATAAATCTCAGAGAAAGCTGTCACACTCCAGCTCGGTATAGTGAGACTAAACATCCTGCTATGACAGGACATCACTTGAGGTCATTTAATATGTGATTTTATTTAAAGAAACGGCTGCTAATATTTTCCACATCCAGGTACATTATCCCATCTGTCAGCACAAAACCCACTTTACTTTCATTTGTGGAAAACGCTTCAATACCAGATCATGTCTGAGGAACATAATGAGGAGGTGCATGAGGCAGTTCAAAGAACACTCTGCATATTTCACTCGGCATTAAAATACCTGACACTTGATATTTTGCAGAACACTCACAGATATTTAAAATTTACAACTAAATGCAAAATGAGACAGGCATTAGTTTTTACACAACTAAACCATTGCACTGCCAGGAAATACTTGTACACATCAATATCTTTCTTTTATGAGTTTGGCAGCTGCTCGGAGCTGTAACTTATCCAACAGGAATGTACACAAGAAGCAGGATTACTGCCTTTCAGCCAGAGAATGCTTTATATCCCTACAGAAAAAAAGAAGAAAAAAATCACTTGAGTTATTTTCATTTTATGTTTGCATCCCCTCTCATGCTCCTTTATCTTTTTCAATGTCACTTAGCATTAGAGCTTCACTAAAGGGCTCTGATTTTGCTGTTTTATATGTTGGTTATGCAGAAACTTTCAGATGTCATTATAATGGGTGCTAAAGGTAATGTGCACCTTTTCTGTGTATGTCTTCCTTCTGTGTTTTACTGATTCACATACGCTTCCGCCAACATGATACAAATTATCTTTTTATAATTAATTCTCAGGAAATTGCAATGAACATATTTTCAAACTTAATCAAAGCACCGTAACCCCTCCTGGTCATAAATCAGTCATGTCCTCTCACAAAAGAAACCTGAGGGGTTAGAAGTAAATGTCTCACCTTGTTTTATTGAGGTCAGCAGCTGACATTTTTAATCCAAGAAAGGAAAGCTGAGCTCATGACAGAATCATGACATGTTGAGACAACACGGGGATTGGTGCTACATGTTAATAATTCATGCATGTTGAGGATTAGCTGGGAATGCCTCCTCTCAGTGGTACTGAGGCAATATGAAAGAGGAATGATGGAGAAGGAATGGACAGAAGACTGGGAGCAGTGTGTTGTTTGTAATTGGTCTCTGCCATGCTTACCCACCCTCTCTTGAAAACAGAACATGCTTGTTGGATGAATATTCACCTTTTTTTTCTATTTCCAGTGGGAAAGATGAGCCATTGTGTTTATTTCAATGTGATGAATGTTTCAGAATAAACTGTAGGGGTTTTTAAAGCAAGTTCATGGCCCACAAGCTGAAAATCATGTGTACCTCTGCTGGCTTCACATCAAATCCTGCTACAGCTTAATTTTCTCTATGAATACTTGCCAAAATTAAATGGCATAATCACTGCACTAATTCTCTGTTCAGACTGATGCAAATTTGTTTTACTGACTTAAAAAAAAAAAAAAATTCTGCCTCCTGTCTAAACTACGGCTCAACCTCGCTGATTTCATTCCCCAAGCCCCCTACGATTGCTGAGCCTGAAATAGTGCTTAGCAAAAACAGTGTTCCCCCTACTATTTAATTTTATTGTCTTTGCTGCACCAAATCACAACAAAAGTTATTTAAGGTTTCCTTTCTTAAACAAATCTCTGTGCTACAACGGCATGTCATTTCTGTCTCATAGATACATTTACAATTCTGTCCTCTGCAATGAGCACTGCAGATAAATGCACTAATGACACTATGACATTGTGCGCACAATGGCTGAAAAAGTTAAAAGAGCAAAGTGTTTCTGTGCTAAATAATCCGTTCAGATCAGTTTTGTGGAGACAGTATTGCTTATTGGTGCTGTGCCTATGCTGTGAATTCACTCGCATACATTATGCACCAGCTGATCGTTAATCGTGCTCCTGCTCCTACAGGAGTTTCTGATGTTTCTTTGGGACAGAAGTCAAAGTTTCCATTTTTCCTCTCCTCCTTTGACAATCGACAAAGGAGTTTTCAATTATCTTTTGTTGAACATACCGAAAGACCTGTTAGCTTCCATATCACACTGTTCCTGTGTATGTATATGCTGATGTGCAGGGGTGTCTCCAGACTTTTGGAGACTGCGGGTGGCACAATTAGAGCAGTGTAATAAGTAGTGGTGGCCAGGGAGTCTAAACATACAATTTATCACCATTTATCCTCTTTAACTTCAATCTCCATTTTATCAACTATGAGTAAAGTTGTGTAGATATTAAATTCCAGTGCAATGTATGAATATGGTTTAATATATAAAATAAATTTAAAGGAGCCGATAGATAAACCTTTCAGTCACTACCACAGGAACATTTGCATCTCATGGAAAAACAACATGCAACATTTCTCAGAGATTACTCTCTCTCTCTCACACACACACACACGCACGCACGCACACACGCACACGCACACGCACACACATACACACACACACACACACACACACACACACACACACACACACACACACACACACACACACACACACACACACACTGTAAAGTCATAATAAACACTACAAAAAAAAAAATGTTTCGGTCATGATTCATTTTTGCTGCTGATTACTTTTATGTTAGACCGGCTGTAGTGATTCATGTTCAAAGAGATCTTTAACTCATACAAGTCTTCTGATACAGAAAAGAACCAGGTGACTCAGCTTGCATGCATCAGAAATATCTCCCTTCAGAAATTGCCCTTAGCTGCAGCTAGGCTCAAATAACTCAGGGACATCATAGTTTAGTGCTGCCACGAAGTAAATGACTTGCTTTAAGTGAACTTTTTGCTGATAGCTCTTACCAGACACAGTTTGATACCAGTGTTCGAAAAATAAAGCCACGGTTAAAACTATACAGGGATTACAGAGAAGGAACCCTGCAGCCCTAATTCATACGAGTACAGTGCTGGTGTGTGTGAGTGTGTGGTCACTGAGGCCAAGCTCACAGTTAGCAGTT
Source organism: Halichoeres trimaculatus (assembly GCF_033239565.1). Taxonomy (NCBI): domain Eukaryota; kingdom Metazoa; phylum Chordata; class Actinopteri; order Labriformes; family Labridae; genus Halichoeres; species Halichoeres trimaculatus. The sequence goes on along the minus strand of NW_027437180.1, from coordinate 15,061,128 downwards.
TACAAATGATTTTACCCAGCTGGTTATCTTATGTTTTTATTCACATGGTAAATTTAGGTGGTCCTTAATTTTTTTTTTTTTTTCTCAAAGTTTTCCTGAGTCATGCCTTGAGTAAAGCCCTTTTCTTGCTTCTTAAAGGGAAAGCTTTTTTTAATATATTTTTCATAGAGTTGTGTGAGGTGCTTTTCAATAGAAAGTGTATTATCCACAGGAGATTCTGGGTAGCTTAGCCCCCTTGTAGTGAAAGCGACCAGAGAACCAGAGCACAGAACAGGAGTGAGGCTATCAACACAAGCACTTAATGAAGCTAAATGTAACACTGTCCACTGGTCCTGGTGTAGATAAACTCTAAACTCTATTCAAATATTTTCTTCTCTTTAATTCAATGTCACAGTCTTTTCATTTTGTGCTTTTAGCAGTCACAATGCACACCTGCGGCATCATTTATTTCTCCTTTAAAGTTTGGCTTCTTACGATGTGTGATTTCCAAGGCTTTTTCAACCAGCTTCAAATGAACATGAGGAACTGCATTTTGTTTTCTCTTTTTTTTTCCACATTTCACAGAAGGGGTATGTAATCCCTCCTCCTAGTCTCCCCTGATGCCTCCTCCCAGCCAAACGCACCCAGAACACCTCCAGAGGGAGGCGTCCTTAAGAATCCCTGGACCACCTCAAGTGACTGCTTTCGATGCAAAGGAGCAGCAGCTCTATTTCAGTCTGCACCCTTTCATCCAAGGCCGAGCACAGACACCCTTCAGATGAGGTTCCTTTAGTCAGAACCTGAAGCTTGTTACCAAAGGTGAGGGCTGGAATGTAGTCAGCCTGATTCATCTTGAGACTCAACTACACAAAGAAATGATCTAGCAGACGGGCACAGTAATCTCTGAGTTTTAGCCCAGTCTTCATCTTCAACGGCTAACAAATTAGTCATCGTTTGATAAGTTAATATTGTTTTTGTTGTGTCACTGTGCACTAAAAAACAATGAGAGCGGTAACTTACCTTGAAGATGTGCTTCCATTTTGCTTTTGTGATCTAACTGTGATGCAAACTCCATATATGTGGGCCACTTGTACCCTTAGATTTAGAAAGGTCCTGAAGTAGCTGTTACCAAGTTCTACTCTAAACTATGTCTTGGTTTATAGACTCAGTTAAACACCTGCACCCCCAGGTAACTTTGAATCCCTCCTGCTGTCAAGTCAGCACAGACACTCCCCCGTCATTCCTACTGTCCTCTCTGGTTTTTACAGATGTCAACTTGAGTCTGTGTAGATATGTCATTATCACTGTCAAAGTCACTTTTTTCAGTTAAGTTATAATTTTGTGTCTTTAAAACCTGCAGACCAGCAAAAGTGATCAGTACACATGCCAAAAAAATGTGAAAAAGCCTTCTGACAAACCCAGTGAACCACTGAAACCTTTAAAGAGAGAACATTTTCACCCAGAATTATGGTTTGGTTGGAGTTTGTTAAATTAACTAAATTATGTGGCAAAGCTGACCCCATCTGCTGCGGTTAATAGTCCAGCTTCTGCTCTGCTTCTCTGGCTGCCTTCATGTAAAGGGGCCCAGCTGACCAGCATCCCTTGTGGCTAATTACAACTCACAAGTACCTCATACAGCCCAACCTTAGAAAAAACAAACAAACAAATAAAAAAAAACCCTTAAATATATCTCTTTGACCCTGATCATCAGTCCTTGTTGAAGAAATGACTGAGAGATGGTTTTTGCTTTAAAAAAAATGAAAAGAAAAAAAAAAGATAGAGTTAAAAGTTGATGCAAGGTCAGAAAATGTTTTAATTCTACAGATCAGCTTGAATCTCTAAGATGAAGATGTCTAAACCTCAGCCTGACGAGGGGAATGCTAGACAGTAAAGCACGACTTCGTATCTCAGTGCAGCTGCACGCTATGTACCGTGAACTTTTCACCACGGCACCTTTTAATAGCTGATTAATGACTGTTGAAATTCTATTTTTATGCCTACCACCCAAGGCACAGTCAACACTGAAATGTCAGTTTTTCTTCTAATTGTGTCAGAATCATAATTACAAAATAAGCTAATAAACATGGAGGAATTCAGTTTAGCAAAGAAACAGCAAAGACCTTGAGACACCTTCCATGCTGGATATATCCCCAGTGACCAATTAACAAACCTGAGCAAACTTTGAGAGTAGTAATGGTAGAAAAAAACCCAACCTGCCTCCCTGAAGCATTGCTGTCCTAATTCATAATTTCTGGAATTAATTAAAGGATAAACAGAAAATCAGTGAGGATTTGCAGACATTGAAAATAAATACAAATATCCCTTTTTTTCCCCCTAGGGCATGTCATTTGTTTGTTCTTTTTTCATTTAACGTCACATTTGAAAGCTGGTGGTCCTAAATGCATCATAGCAAACCATAAACTGAGAGTGTAAAGCAATTAGCCTTTTTAAAAAGAATCTATTAACTTGTATTATATTTTTTGTTATTAAATTTTGTATTCAAGCACCTAAATGGAACTTGTTATACATCAAAAGTAAAGCATGTACATATCTCATTACTTCATTTAGTTTCTTTTATTACTCAGCTAGTGACACAAAAAAATATGGGAAAAAAAGAATTTGGACATCCTCAAAAAAAAAAAAGTTTTCTTCTTCTTATACAAAGTGGGGAGCAATTTGGAAAAGACAAGAGTCTATATGTCTTTTTTTTTTACTGACTTGAGTTCATTCTGTGGTTGATCTTTGGTTCTATGCTCTAAAATACAACTAAAAAAAGAATAATAGAGGATCATGCTGCATGCATACAGTCACAGTGCCCACATTTCTAAGATTTTTTTTTTTTCCTAAATCTGGTTTTGTTTGCAAATGAAAACAAGGAACAGCTTCTATAAGTTCGGCTTCAGCCAAAACAGTTTTTGATCAACGTGTTTCTTTTTTTTCTTGTAATGATTGTGATTATTACAATTTGTGGGCTGTAGGAACATAGGTTTCAATTATCTGTGGGTGGTGTCTTATAAATGCAGGAACATAAGGCAGTGGGAAAAAGGGATGATTAAAAAAGGGAAAAAGGTCACCATACTATTCAGTTTCCTCACCAGGCAATGCTACACACTCAAAAACAGCCATCAAGAATTTAGTGGAGCACTCTGCTGGAGACTGATGAAAACTTGTATCCAGTGTCATCATACAGCAAAGACAAATTTGATGTTTTTTGAAAACTTTTAAAAACCACTGCACTTTGAGTAATAAAGCCCTTAGGGTTTGTCTTTTGGAGCTTTTTCCCTATTGAAAACAGGGCCAGAGAGGTAAATTTTTGTTGTTGTTGTTGTTGTTGTTGTTGTTGTTTTGGACGTGATTTTTCTTTTTCTCTCAAAAGCTGGACCAAAAATCCAGTTTTGAGAAAACACTCTAGGGTCACTCCTGGGGACCTTATGGTGACACCCTGGGAGCATTTCAGTCAGGCTTTTTTGATAAATAATTTTTAGTATGCATTTATTATTTAATTAATTTTTATTTAGAATAGAATAGAATAGAATAGAATGGAATAGAATAGAATAGAATAGAATAGAATAGAATAGAATAGAATAGAAATTAATTATCCTTGAGGGAAAATTCAGGAATCACAGCAGCAATCAAGAAAACAAAAGTAAGAAATTGCAAAAAGGTCCATAAGAAAATAGATGATGACAGCTTGTTCATCATTGTCCAGTTCAGCCAGCCTCCACCTCCACAGGGTCCAGGACTGAGCTTCTTCAGCAGTCTGTTCAGTCTCTGTCTCCTGGATCCTGTCTGCTCACAGCAGGCGAAGCTCTTCCAACATGGCGTTGGTATCTGATGTTAGCTCTGTTAGCCATATCTGTGGATAGCATGGTGCTACTCTGCTCTCTGGTATTCCCTCCGTTGCTGGGTTAGCATGGCTAGCTTGTCAATCTTATTGGAGATAGATCTCACGTTCCCAGTAACGATGGATGGAAGGACACGTCGATGTCGTCACTTCTTAGCTTACACCTGAGAAACAGCACGTTGTCCTCACCTTGTGGGGAAACATCAGGCCTAGCACCAGTTAGCATTGACATGCTACAGGCTGCCAACAGCTGGGTTCACATGTAAACAATGCAGCCATGGTTACATGTAGGATCTCCAGACAAACAAAGGAGAAAAAGTAGTAGACAAAGCCCAACAAACCAAAACAAGTTTGGTGTCCATGACCAACAAATGAAACATACAAAGCAGTGATCCACTCCAAATGCAAAGAAAAAGAAAAAGTGGTGAAAAAAAAATTACATTTACAAAGTTAGAGAAGCACGGTGTAGTTACACATAATAATGTGTTTTATTCTCACAGTGACGTGTTCAGATTAAAAGGATTTGTAAGCTTTAACAGCAATATTGACCTATATTTTCAGCTTTCAGGTTATTGTTTCCATATTCTAACCAGGGCATGCTGAGTGTACTTCTACGGTTTTCTGATCATTTAAGTAAGATAAGTGTTCTTCGGAAAGTTATTCACCTCCATCCAGCTCTTTATGACTTCAAGAGAAATCCAACCATCACCCATCAAACCCTTACACTGTACTCATACCCAATAAGATTGGTGTCATTATTAACTGATACCAGGGCCTGGTATCACCATTGGTATTTGAAATTTAACAGCCATATTGGTGCTTCTAAGCTCATTCACACTTGTGTTTTCAGGCAACTCAGCTCATTTTTTTTATTCTTTTCTTTTTCTTTTTTTTTTCTTTTTCTTTGGAACCAGGCTAAATTGCTGGTCCCTTGTTTTACTTCCATTTTATCCAGATATCCAAAACTATCAAGTCTTGTAAACTTGTGTTAGATTGACGTTATTCCCTGGCAAACACAGACAAGTGAGCACTATGTAACGCCCACAAAAGGAGGCAAGTGTCAAGTAGTGCACCAGAGGTAATATATTTTAGGTGCTGTTATGAGTAACTGTGATATGGAGAGGACAGGAAAGGATTGTGCCAGCTGGTAAGAAGTCCCAGTGTGCCAAAGGGTTGAATTTGGAAGTGGTGGTACTGCATATTGAGTGTTCTGGCACTGGTAGCACTGGTGTGGAGTGAAATATGGTTAACAATCACACATTTTTAGCGATCCTCCTAAGAATCTTAAAATTCTTTTTTTTTTCTCTCTCTGTTCCAGGGAATCGGACAGTGACAGGTCAGTAAAGTAGAATCTCTGTGAGGATGACTCTCTGTTTCATTGTAGACAAATCTGTTCTCACAATCAGCGGTCTGCACATATTTGCAGGTGAAAGCTGAAAGGCGAAGCTATTGGATCATCCACTTTGTTTTTTTGCAAGCGACTTTGAGATATGTCCTCGTATTTATGATTAAAATTTTCTGTCGTTTAAAGTAACACATTAGTGGAGATGCTCAAAAAGAGCTGAGTCACCCACAGGCTTCTCAACTCGCAGGCTTTATGAGGGTCCTCCTCTTACACGCTATGAATACAGATTACCTGGCACACTCACAGCTCGCTTTCACTTGGTCCCACTCCTGAAGTTATGCTTCACAATGTACAGTTGTTTCATTTCTTTTAACAAGAAAATTATATCACATAAACAGAGCACACCAATTCTCTTTTTTATTATTAATAAAAAGATTACCATGATGGAAATCTACTTTTTGTAATGCTAGTTATTATGTAAGTGAGACTAACAGGAAAAACGCCAAGTGTTTCCAGAGGCCAGTCAAGGACAGAAATAAAACCTGCATAAAGCAGTTAAACTGTGGCAATAAGATACGACAGCGCTGGTAGAGAGCTGACTGTAGTCATTTTGCAGTTTAACAGTGCATTACAGAGGATGATGAATGATCCTCACACAATACAGTGCACTGTTTGGGGACTAGATCTGTATTCATACGGACCAAGGGCACAGGTTTACTTGTCGCCCAGACTCACAAATCAGAGCAGCATAATGGTTCACCTGAGGATTTGTTAGCTTACTGTACATCAGTGCTGTTTTTTGTAGATGTGTATTTTTATGTATATTTCAACTGTAAAAGTTTCTGTTGATGACTCTTCCTACTAAAACATTTTAGGAGTGACTGTCTTCTGCCCATTTTCCATCCTCTTAATGTCGGGTAGCCTTTGAATTCATAAAATCATGATTGAGTGCACTAATCT